>NC_053156.1:220295318-220310318 GCF_016835505.1 Polypterus senegalus
TAGAAAACCTAAGTTTTACTAATCAGATATAAATAGTGACCTAGAATAAATATGACTGGCCCAGTTGCCTACCTTCTCACATGAAGCCACTAACCTTCCAGGCAGACGCCCTTTAACCTTGGATGTCGAAATATTTGCAACTGTACGGTAGCTGGTGACCATTGTGAAGGACCTGCAGCAGATTTGATGGAGCTGCAGTATTTTTATACGTCAATATTGCTGAAAAAGATTTAAAAAAAATGCGTTTTTGGAAAGGTACAATGAAAACTAATATTGAGCCTTATGAAATCACAGGTTACCTGGGAGTAAATTCTTGGTTGTTACTAAACTGCTTCATTTGTATGCAGAGGCTATGTTTAGTGATGCTCAGTTTATTTAACCACCGACAGACAGAATGAGGCACCAGGATTTAAAAAGAAATCATGTGCTGCCATGTGTCCACTTTCCAGTTAAACTAGAGCAAATTCTTGTCACTTGCAGAATGACCTACAGATGCCCATAAATTTACATCTTGTGGCTTATCTCTGTTTGAGTATATTTATTGCCATGACCTTAACATATTGTTTGTCTAATATATGATGGATGCAGAGTTCCAGGCAAGCATTAAATTATGTAATTGCTGTCTGAGCTACAGTATGTACAGATTTGAAGAAAACCAATGCCTTTGTGAAAGATGTCCTGAAAGAAGACATTTAAAGCATAGATTTATGATTTAAGGCTCCATCACAAATGCTAGTGAGCTGCCAGATATGTTGGACTGAAAAATATCATGTGCCTGTCACATTTAAATTGACTTTGTAACACACAGTTTGAGTTTTGAGTTCACCCCAGTTTAGTTTGTCTTAAACCCATGGTGCTTTGTGTGCTTACACCTTAAGTATGGCTGAATAATTACTTTTATTTGTTTATTTTATTCTGATCATTATGATTAAACACATGTGATGTTTGATTAACGGTCTGATTTTCTTTGTTTGTTTGGCAATATACAGGCAGGAGGTATAGAAACCAAATGTTAAAACTTATTTCTAAGTTGTTATTGGGTCGCTCTGATTGAGAATGATTTTGGCCCGCTCTGCATAACATAAATGTTTTAATCTCTACTATCAGAGTGAATTTGTCATTATACATGTCCATGAAGCAAAATGTGCTGTGATCAAGTTGAGATTTCTGATTTACGTCATAGAGTCATTCTTTACACATCCATTGGTATAGTGCCAGTTTAATTTTAAAATGCCCCTTGTATTATTCTTGACTCCTCTTAGGATATAGTAGACATTTAAACTGTAGATGGAGTCTTGGCAACATTTTGAGGACAGATATACTTAAGAGTCAATAAATTATTTACTAGTTTTGTGGCAAGTGAAGTTCTCCTGCTTTATTCAGAAAGCCCCGTCAAAAATCTTCTATCCAATTTCCAAACCTGCTTTTTTCATTATAGGGTTACAGAAAGTCAGAGCCTATCACAGCAGTCCCTATCTTCATGTAGGAGCCAAAACTAAATTAAATACTAGTCCATCCCAGGACTAACTGAAAATCAAACCCATACTCAATTGCATTGAATGGATTTAGTGTCTTCAATAAAAATGTTTTTGAGGTGTAGGTGGAAACTGTAGTATCCTGACAAGGTGACCACAGAGTTGGACAAAACATGTAGTGACTAAACCTGGAATCAAATTCATACAATACTGCTACTAATCCTACTACTTCTAATATTACTAGTACTACTACTACTAATAATAATTGTAATAATACACTAAAAATCTTCACAGTAAGATTGTCAACAGTATAGAATTAGAAGAGTGTTGTGAGTATGATGGAACATATGATAAAGTGGGGGCCAGACATTGAAGGGCCTTAAAAACTAAGAGTTTTTATTGGATGAGAGAAAGGACAAGTGGCCAATTTAATTTTCGAAGTTCAGGAGTAATGTACTCCCAAGAATTTAAATGTATAACACCATTGCTGCAAAGTTTTGAACATAATGTCGGTTTGAGCTTAGGGATGCCTCACAACACTGTGTTGCAATAATCAAATAGCAAGGTGACAATAGCATTGATAAAGGCCTTCACTGCAGTATCCAATGCAATCTTTAGATCTGCAAAAGATGGAAAAGCCTACCTTGGTAATATTATTAATATGCTGTTAAAAGTAGAGTGTGGGATCTTAAATAACATCAAGATGTAAGTCCACCCGTAGGTTAAAATTGTCCACAGTCACAATCAGGGAAGTGTCTTCATTTACAGGAAAGGGGTCACTTTAGGTCCACACTTAGACACTCCCCCAGTGATGTTTTGGGAAGACTAAGTGGGGTCATGTATTGCTAACAGATGGTACATATCTAGACATGGGACCAGTCATCCTTCCAAATCATTGGCAACCATGCTGCCTCCAAGATCTCAATAAGATTTCTGTGCCTCAAGGGTAACCACTGATCAGTCTGTCATGGTAGTATTGACATTTGGGCTGGTGTGTCTCAGGAATTACCAACTGATAATTATAGCACTAATTTTTTGTTGGTACACAGTGGCATAGTGCCACCTGGAATTCCCTATAATTTATGTGTCAAGGTCTCTCACCAGAGCCCTCTCTCAATCCCTGACATAGAGGACTGGTGACTTGAGATCGGACAATGTCCTGTATGTTAAAGAAAAGATCTAGCCATTTTCTATAATTTAAAACAAACATGAAAAACTTCAAGTAATTAACAGAAAACTATCTGGACATTAAATGTCTGATATAAAATATGATGTTTAATACTTTACCTAAAACAGGAAACCTGATTTGAAGGATCTAATGTTCAATGACCTCAGTGTTCAACACTTACTATCCTTTAATTTTCAGGCTTCTCCATTCTCTCTACAGATAATCCAAGATGTACAAGAATCTCAGTTCTGAAACTCTTCTTGCTTTGGTTAAAGTTAAATTTGCTTAATGCAACAAAAACCACAACACAGGAAGGATGATAGGAAGAGCTCATTCTAACCCACTTTGATCATGATGGACATCTTTTCTTACTTCAAAACAGTTCTGCATGCTGAGCATGCCTACAAATTATACCACATGTTTTTAAGAACTTTTTGACTTTGCTTGAAAGTTGTAAGCAATTCATCTCAACCCTGCAGTCTTTTCCTGGTATTTTTGTTTTAGTTATAAGTCATGGGAAAACATGAAGCTAATGGTTTTGTGTTAATTTTGTAATTAGAAAGCAAATCCTGAATTTAATGGAACTTGCAAGCTGTTTCTTCTCATGTCCTTTTAAAGTTTTAAGTTGTATGCTATCCCTTAAATTGGAAAAGGAGTTCACGTAAGGTTGAAATTTACATTTTGAATAAACCATTTTCTTGAGGGGCAACCACACAGCCTCTTCATGAAAAGTGAGAATCACTGGTCAACAGGATTTGAAGAAAGATGCATAATCAGCTGTTTTGTGATAAGACGCTTATATGAGCACCGACCTGACAACGACTGATACCGGAGGCACCCATAAAATAAATAAACTTTTTATTTTTCTTCGCCTGGGGGCCACATCTTCCCCATGTCCCTTAGGCACAACACAGTCCCACACTAAGCACAAAGCACAAAGACATCAATTCTTCTAAATCCTCCACTCCTCTCTGGCAGATTTATCTCCCTCCTCCCGACTCTCGCTCCCCGAGAGGTGGTTGTTGGCTCTCTTTTGAAGCTCACCCAGTAGCGTTCCAGCTATTTGATGACCTTCATCTGGCTGCACTTCTGGCTGTGGCGGAAGAACCACTCATATGGGCCATGGTGACCACAGAGCCCAACAGGGCTGAATCCCAAAATTCCATGCCTGTGTCCCCGATGTGACTCATGGTGGCTGCCACCAAGCGTTCCGGGGAAGATGTCATGCTGCCCATGGTTGTTCCCCCTTGATCATGTACAGAAGGGCCGTCCGGGCATGAGCCCCGGCCACCCGCCACAGTGTTTATTCATAGAAATTCATCAGGTACTAAAGACCCCCAAATATTCATGTAGACAAAGCAATCTTCTGGAGCATATGAGAACAATGACAGATAATCTTTGTTTTTAAGTGTCAATTCTGGTTACATAACAGCTAAATGTTTGAAGACATTTGGGGGTCTATAGGGTAGGCTACAGTCAACCTCAAGTTGCAAGGAGTTTATATTTAACACTCATTTTAAACTGAAAAAAAAATTACCACATTAGTATTAATTATCTCAGTTTGCTTTAAACTTGATATCATTCCACCTGAATTTGATGGCTTTTTTGTAGAAAATAAAGATGGTTTGATTCAACCTCATATAAATTACTGGCAAATAAAATGATTACATTTAAAATTATCCCATCCCAGAAAGGTTATCATTTTTATTTAATTTTAATCTCACATATGTCAGAAAAGGTGTGTGTGACCTCCAAAAGACCCTTAAAACCAGGAGAGGACCTTCACTGACCTGGCTAGAAGAAGCTGACCTTCTTTCAGCCTCCAACAACTATCTGCTGGCTTCATCATGTCACCACAACATGGATACGGTGATGAGTGCATTCAAATAGGGCTCTCTGATGAACACACGTGAGCCTTAATCAAGTAACTGTATCTGTGGATACAACCTCCGACAAAGATTGGGAAGATATATCATTTATTACAGAGATTCCACCTGCAAAAAGTTACATCACAATATTAATGATTCTCAGTTTTTAAAGTAGTGTCAAAAAGATTAAAAGTTACCTTGAAAACATCACATACTACTAGAAATTTTACATGTATATCCATCAAAGGATTTGTAAGTGTAAACATGTTGGTCGTGGGAACCTCAAACTAAAATATTTTTCAGCAGAAAATGTAAAACACCAAATGACTTCAGCGTCAGGGTAATGGTATATACTGTAGCTTGGTGGTCTTATTGATTATACTTTTTTATTAGATTTACTGGTTTTGTTGATTTTTCTGCTCCTTTCTTGGATTGTTCTTTTGTATTTGTATTATGCATTGGGACTTGTTTGCTGCAATGGCCTTTTCAGGTAATTCCATTTTGCTCTTTTAAAATTTTTTGCTATTCTCCATCTTTTTAATAAATATTTTTTATTGTCTCTTCAAACCAAAGGTTTTGTATCATTTTCTTGTTGGTGAGAAACGCTTATAGATTTTGAACATTTTAAGTATACCATATTTTCACAATGAAATTCATATTAGGTCTAAGCAGGCCATTAGATTGTGGAATTCAGTTTTTTGGAGTGAGGCCTGTTCCAGACAGGCAGGGGAAGCCTAGCTTGATTTGAAGAGCCTTCAGGTGGACTCACAATCACATGCAGTTCTTATTCAAAAATTAAAGGAACACTTTGAAAACACATGAGATCTCAATGGGAAAAAAAAATCCTGCTGGACATCTATACTGATATAGACTGGGTAATGTGTTAGGAACGAAAGGATGCCACATTGTTTGATGGAAATGAAAATTATCAACCTACAGAGGGCTAAATTCAATGACACCCCGAAAATCAAAGTGAAAAAATGATGCGGCAGGATAGTCTATTTTGCCAAAATTTCATTGCAACAACTCCAAATCGTACTCAGTAGTTTGTATGGCCCCCACGTGCTTGTATGCATGCCTGACAATGTCGAGACATGCCCCAAATGAGACGACGTATGGTGTCCTGGGAAATTGAAAAAAAAAAAAGAAAAGATTAAAATGGGCAAAAGAAGACATACATTGGACAGAAAAAAAAACCCAATAATAATAGACTGACATGTTTCTTGAGAAATCGGTTAAATTTTAACAATTTTTTTAACCCAGAACAGAACTTTAGAAATGCCAGCACCTTTTAACCCAAGTGAACCCAGTGAGTTTACCATTAGGAAACTGAAAGAGTGGCTTCTGAAAATGGGGGCTTTACAGCTAAATAAGAATAAGAAATTAAAAAAATCAGTCCTTCCAAGATGGAAGAACCATTAGAAACGCTAGCAATTTCTTGGTAATATTTTTTAATCCATTTAATGGTATTTTGATTAAAAAGGTATTACTTTCAATCAGAAATGTATGAATGTGTCCACACATTTGACTAGTGGTACTCCTATGTGTATTCTTGCATGGTTCTTGTATTTTGTGGGTGGAACCCCAAGAGGTGAGATGGGACCCAGCATTAACAGCATCACTGCTAAGGGACCATCAGCCCCCCCCCACACACACAGTAACACTGCTAAGAGACCACCCCCAGGCAGACTTGGAAACAAGTCTCTTAGCTGTTAATTGGCTGAGGTTTTGTAGAATTTTGTTAGTATTGCCATTTTTTTGCTTTTAATGTTTTTTTTTTTATTATTTTTGCTTCTATTTTTGGCTTTTGATTTCTAGATAATGTATTGGAATGTGTTTGCTTTAGGATTGCCTTTCAAGCAACTCCTTTTTACTCTTATGAGCTTTTATTTCGTATTTACCTATTTTTAATAAATCCTAATTTTTTTAAAAGTTTCCTATCTCTTTACAAGCCAGAACTTTATAGTTTTCAGTGCAGTGAGCAATTTTTGAGATACCTGAGACTTTCTTGTTATTTTTTAATTTTAAAAACCTGTCCCCCATTTTGATGCATGCACAGTGTCAAATCCTCCCATGTGCCTATATGAGGGCAGACCAAGGAGAATTCGGGCCTGTTTTGTTCAGGTGTTTTTGAAGATCTTCTTCATTTCACTATTATCTGGTGCCAGAATCACAATTGAAGTGCTATTTCTATTGTCTATAATTTTCTTGCAAGGGTAGCCCCAAGGTTGGCCTAAAAGAGTTTTTAACAATTAGTTTTGTCACAGAGCACCTATGCCTTTGTAAGAGGTTTTAAGCATGGGTCCTGTAATATCTGAGGCCACACTAAAGCCTAATTGTCCTATTAACTTTGACTTTTTATGGGTTATGAAAACAGCGAATAAAATTGCAATGTAGTGCATCAAGACCTAAATCTAAAAAGTAAAAGAAATAATACATGGTAAACTCATAGAAATGGTCATAAAAGAAGGTAAAGATGGAGAGATAGGGTGAGGAAGAAGGATCAGTATTTGTACTGGATAAGTGATTGACAAACATCCAACACACACAAACATATTGTATAGTCATGTACAAATGATTGGAAGGTTTTATTTGTTAGTTTTATTTTGTGTATGGTTATGAAAATAATTTTCTGAGTTTAAAAAAAGAAAGCAATATCTGAATAAAAGCATTTAACTACTGCTATTCCCCTGATATCACTGTCAACCCTGTATGTTATGCTTAGTCAGTTATGCTACTCACTTTGTTATGAATCTGGCTCTACAAAATAGTGAATGGATGAGGCCTGAAGAACGGATCTTGCTTAAGGCATGCCAGAACCAGGATAAGTCCCAAAAGGAATTCTTATAAAATTAGTATGTATTACCAAAAAAGGGAAATGCAGACCAAAAGATCAAAAGAGCCAAACAAGGCAAAATGGAGTAGCCAAAAAGTCAATTCACAACAACCAAGTACAATGTTAGACAAAAGTCAAAATCCTTAATCAGAAAAAAATGTCAAAAAGCCAGAAAGAATCCAAAGAACAAGAATAAACAGTAACAAGATAACTCACCAACACTAAACACATACAATGTACTGCAACAGATTGCAATTGCCAGGACCCTTTATCAGGCTGGAAGCAGTCCATGGACAGAGATTGACAGGTGGCACAGAGAACATTGAGGAAATTTAAAGCAACAGTACATACATACCTGCATTTTCCAAGGACCCCAAAGGTGCAGCTACAGTTATCCAGGTAGTGGAAGGTACATGAAGAGGGGGAGGTGGTGGTAGATTTTCAGTTTAGATATGTAGCAAGTGCTGAGCTCCCTTCCATTAGCCCGCTATGACAAAGCCAAAGTCAAATAAAGATGCCAACTAGTCCTGAAGGAAGTCTGGTCTGACACTAAAGAGGAGAGGTACTGCACTATGGAGGGCATACAGCAGCAAATAGAATGGACAAGGTGGCAGGGCATGCTGGAACAGAAGATTTCATGGACTGGAGTCTGGCAGAGAGAACCCCAGTGCATTTACTTCATGATCCACACTGTCTGTGATGTCTTGCCAAGCCCTGCAAATCTCCAAATCACGAGTAGGAGTTATAGCCCCAGCATGTGCTTTCTGTGCAGGAAAAGGATCACTGCAGCACATTCTCAGCAGCTGCCCTAAACCAGCTGGAGTAAAGACCTAACATCAGTCTAGATCTCTTTCAGAATCAGGCCTGCTCAGCACCAGACTGGCTGTTTCAAGTTACCATGAGAAGGTTGCTGAAGTTTCCCAACCACATAACAACAACTTCACTGTGGGCTAATATGGTCCTTTCCTCAGGTTATCCTTATTGAGCTGACAGTTCCCTGGGAGGACCGCATTGAGGAGTCAAATGAGCAGAAGTGGGCCAAGACTGTTGAGAGAGTCTCAAGATGGCTATGTATCAGGAGAGGTGATCTGTCAGCTAGTGCTGCTGGAATGCAAGTTGGGGGTCTGATGAACTTTGGTTGTGTTGCCTGGATGAGGGTGTATGATGTTGAAAGAGCCGAAAGACCTAATGACCCCAGGTGATATGTTCTACCACATCGGAATCATTGAACATAACAAAAACTATATACATTAAATATGTTGACTAAATAACACATGAACATAACAATATTAATAGAAATAATCATACTAAATAGTTCAAATCTAAAAATGAACAAGTAAAACAAAGAAAAGATATGTAAGTAGGAGAAGGAATCAAGGGCAAAACATTTTTTTCTATTAGATTAAATTCAGCTTTATTGTCATTGTACCGGTACAACAAAATGCAGTTTAGCGTATAAACAAAACGTAGAGTAATATATATACAGTATATTGTAGTATCCCTTCCCAGGAGGGCAAATAAGTCTCACAAGCAAGTGGTGGTAATTGTCCAATAAAACTAAACAATGGTTTTATTTCTTATCTTCTAACTTAAAAGGCCGAAAACAATGTAGTTAGGACAAACAAACTATCACTGAACAAAAACTACCCTACACGACAAGTTAAACAAACACTTTCCCTGAACCTCCTTTACAAAGTCCCTCCTCCCCAGCAACCCAGAGGCTGCTTATTAAGAGTAGCAGGTATGTATATATACATATACACACATGGTGTATTTACACAGGGGAAATGCATTTGTTTCTCCCCAAAGCACAATGCAGTATAATACAATACAATCACAGTTCTCTACTCTTCTCTTTTCCATCCTTCCACCTCTACTTCCTCTCTGGTAAGCTTTGCCCACCTCCTCCCGACTGTAGTTCCTTGAATGGAGTATGGCGGCTCCTTTTAACACTATAATACATGAAGCCTGCGAAAATCTCATAATCCTGTGCCACCTTAACTTCCTTTGCACCATATGCATCTTATGTTTTGTAAATGTGTCGATCAGCATAAGCAGCAAGCAGTCTGCTATCCCATCCACCCACCGCTTCAGCTCAACTCAGGCAAATAGTTCTCCCAGTTCAAGTCTTGTTTATCTGGGTGTGAGATGCCTGGAGTTGTATAGGGTAAATAATATATCGTTATTTGGAACACATGCATTTCATGTGTGTTCCGTGTCTACAAAGATCTGGGTAAATGTTGGATGACAGTAAATGATCAACACATACCTAAAACAGAAACTTTTTTCATGTTATAGTACTAATGATAAAATGTTGACATTGAGTGTATAATGTGTCAAGACTGAAGTCAAATAAACACTTTCACAAAAGGTACATGTCTAATAAAACAAGTGCACTTTTATTCAACAATATAACCGAAGAAACGGTTACGACACTGATATGACTGGGCTGTGCAGCGTTAGCATGTCCTTGCCACAATATATATATAGTATTTGAAATTACAGGTAGTAGTGTATACATGGAATACTATATAGATATGAATATTGATCAGTGTGTACAGATAAATAAATAAATAAAGACATATAAAATAAATAAATAAATATGAAATATTTTATGTACGGTAAAGATATATTTAAAAAGGTGAAAATATACATAGAGTGCAGTCAAAAGTTATTGATATTTAGAAAGGTCAGCTTTTAAGTGGTAAGAGTTAAGAGTTCAGAATGATGATGGTGTTCTGAAAGAAACTGTTCCTGAGCCTGTTGGTGCAGAACCAAAGGCTCATGTAGCACCTCCTTGATGGGAGGATAGTAAACATTGCATGGATGGGGTGTGAGGCATTCTTGATGATGCTGCGAGCCCGTTATAGATATCGTGTATGCTGCTGCTCAGTGATAGTTGGAAGCAGGATGCTGATGATGTGCTAAGCTACGGAGCCATTGCCGTATCACGTTGCAATGCAGTTAGTCCGTATGCTGTCAACAGTGCAACAGTAAAAGTTCAACAGAATATACTCATTCTATTTTCATTACATTTTTTTTTGTTTTTCTCATGGATATAAAAACTTAGAAAAGACATGAAAACCTGACATTGAAAAGTCAAAATAAAAATGTGATTTCTTGTCTATGGAGTACACCATTCTGTAGAACCCTGCTTCTTTCTACCTTATGCAAAATATGAAAAATTAATTTAGTAAAGGTACATAATAATTCTTGTAATTAAAAATTGTGTAAGAAAATTTAAACAGACACTTCCTCCGTGAGCGAATCTCCATGCTAGTGTTTAGATCTGGACGGTGTATGTGCCCATAAAAGAAGTCTAACTGCATTCTCGTACCATTGCTCGCGTACTGAATTGTAAGCAGGCTTTTTTACATGGCATTACACGTGTAATTTGTGAGCATGCCCTTGTCGATCAAACAGAGGAAGCTCTGCAGTCTACTTGCGACTTTACTCTGTAGGAAGATAAGTAAATAAATCAATGTAAATAATATTCGATCTGGCTTTTATATTAGTAACATATAAATGTTTCTTATGTAGAAGACCATCACAAGACATAATCACAAACAAGAATTTGCACAATACGTTGGTGAGCTCTGTAAGCTGTGCTGTTTTGTTGAAGGACAGGTGTGGGGCAGACAGAGTGGCAGGATGACGCCTCCACCTCACTTCCGTTATATAAATCCCGATCAGCGTGAAAACTAACGCTCGCACGCGCATTATGTAACGCCCCAAATCCTCCCAGAATTACGCCTATTTGAATATGCAAATCAATATAAATCGCCCTTAAGTGCAGCCTTCTGTGAAAAGACAATGGGAAAAGCACGGGGAAAATATAAGAATTTCAGCGAATACCAAGTGGTGGCAAAGGAAAAACATACTATTTGTTCAAATAAACCGTGGTATAATCAAGAAAAGGAAGTTGATCGAGTGACATAGCGTGTTGGAGAAACTTGAAAGCTCACATTCACAAAATCGCACAGTGCTGGAAATAAAAAAGAAGTCACATATCAAAGTTGCCGTGAAAAGAAGAGTCGTAAGCCCACTGTCTTAGTGTCATGTGAAAGCTTATTAGGGTACAGAGAAAAAAGGCACACGGTAGGAAAAAGCACGAAATGTCAACTTCAATCTGGACATTTCCACTTTAATCACGTAGTTTATTTTGTCATTTAGTAGAACATTATAAACTTTATCTTAAAATCGTTTAATCAACCAGTTTCTCAAATCACATCGTAATTAAAGTATAGCACGTTAATGCTTTGTTTTGTATTTGATCTTCTACTCGTATGTGATCTATGTGTGTGAATCACTACTTGCTTCTTAAACCGGCTCTCTTCCTCCAACTGGACACAGAATCAATTACATTCGTGATATTACAGCTCTCTGAATAACTAAAATACTGAGATGTATACGTGATGTCATTTTCATGATGATAGGAGCTAAAGCACATTATTAAACATGTGTTTCATGAGCCTCGTGCTCATGACAAGCATTTATCTTTTGTCGAAATTTGTCGCTGCGTTTTTAGCTGTGTTGTTATTTTCTCTTTCTGTTTTATATTCAATATATATTACGTGGCCGCCCAAGAGTCCTTCTTTTCTTTCCCCAAGTAACCGATCGCCACACAATCAGCTCTGTAATAGACGTTAAGCCATCTGTAAGCTTAGCCGATTCTTCAAAACGTTTAAAGAACATTGAAATATCTTCGTAGTACATGTTTAATTATTCTATCCTTCACGACACTCCCAGTGAAGAATATAGATTATTTAAATTAAGTTAAAGTTTTATCTGTATAATTTAACAAACATATTTTGCTGCATCGAAATGGTGTCATCTTTCACCTTTATGCCTGGTGCAGCTGCATTGTTCTTATATGTGAGTGGACCTTTCTTGTGGTGAGGACTTATAAGTACAAACCGTTCTACAAGGAGCAATTGATTGAATGCATTTAAAGTTCTTGGGATTTCCTAACGGGAGGAGCTGAAAGAAGAAGAAGAAGAAGAAGAAGTGAGAGTAACAACACTAGAGCTGTAATATCACGAATGTCATGGATTCTGTGTCCAGTTGGAGGAAGAGAGCCAGTTTAAGAAGCAAGTAGTGATTCACACACATAGATCACATACGAGTAGAAGATCAAATACAAAACAAAGCATTTAACGTGCTACTTTAATTACGATGTGATTTGAGAAACTAGTTAATTAAACGATTTTAAGATGAAGTTTATGATGTTCTACTAAATGACAAAATAAACTACGTGATTAAAGTGGAAATGTCGAGATTGAAGATGACATTTCGTGCTTTTTCCCCACCGTGTGCCTTTTTTCTCTGTACCCTAATAAGCTTTCATATGACACTCAGACAGTGGGCTACAACTCGGCTTTTCACGCGCGACTTTGATATGTGACTTCTTTTTATTTCCGCACTGTGCGATTTTGTGAATGTGAGCTTTCAAGTTTCTCCAACACGCTACTGTTCTGTTTCTTCAATCTGAGTTTACCTCTGTTATAGCTTGTCTTTATTTGAAAGCAGCAGTCAGATCGGAGCAAGTGTGAACATGACTGAGAGAATAAAACTGAATAATAATAATAATAATAATTCTTTGTATTTATATAGCGCTTCTCTTGAATAAAAAAATGCTAACCTTTACAAGTACATTTACACCGGCTGTTACAGACTCAAATCAAGTGTATGTTTTTATTGCACAATAGTAACAATAAGAGCAGCTCACTACTCAAAACATTTATTTTGGGACACGTGAATACTCAAACCTATGACCTTTTGAATAGGAATCAGCAGTTCTAACCACTGTACTACCAAAGAAGTCTTGACAACAAGCCACACTAACTCGATTTTTTTTTCTTCGGTTGTAGTCTTGAATACAAGCGCACTTGTTCTGTTATACTTGTAACTTTTGTGAAAGTACTTATTTGATATTTGGGCTTCAGTCTTCACAAATTATAAACTTCATGTAAAAAATTTGTCAGTAGTACTAAAACATGGAAAAAGTTTGTCTTTTAGGTATGTGTTTAACATTTCTGCCATCCTAACATTTACATAGACAGTAGATCTCTGTAGACACAAAACACACATGTTCCAAATAACGATATATTTTTTAGCCTATACAGCTCTATGTACCTGACTCCCTGATAAACAAGGCTTGAGCTGGGAGAGAGTTTTCCATTTATGCAGCAGTGTGGGAGGGGTTGCTATAGCAGGCTACTTGCTGCTTGGGCTTATAGACACATTTACAAGACAAAAGACGTTGAAGAAGAGGTGCAAGCTGATTTAAGGTGAGCCAGGTTTCTGAGTTTTTTGTAAGCTTTGGTAATTCTAGTGTTAAGTAAGGAATAAGAGGAGCACAAAGTTAGGAGAACAGATAGAGAAAAGTAAAGTTAACCTCATAGAAGGACAAACAGCAGGGAGAACAGTACAGGAGCTTAAGGAGGCAATGTGTAAAATAGCTGTAGCAATTCTTAGTGTTATCATTTAAGTTAAATAATTTAATTTTAAGAAAATAAAAACTTAAGGCAGATTTAGTAATCCTAAATCAAATTTTAATAATGAGACCAGTGCAAAGCAAGTCCTGTTAGATGTTGGACTTTTTAGATAATGGTTTGGAGGAGCCAGTTGTCTATGAGGGCTACTTCTGCAGAAGATGCCAGCTGATCCAACACCTCAAGCCCAGGGTTGCTGAACTGGATGAGGAGTTGGCTGGCCTGCATTGTAGTACGGAATTGGCGGACCTGGCCCAGGTGTCCTTTAGAGAGATAGTGTACAACCCCAAAGTGGCACAGGAGGAAATTCCATACCAGACAAGTAGAAATAGGTGGGTCACGGTCACAAGGCGTAAGGTACAGGGTGCACACTGTCCAGGGGCATCAACCCCAGAATTAGAAGTGTTAAACCGTTATCACGTCCTTTTGGAGAAGGATGGTGTCTCTGATGATTCTGAGGTGGTAGGCAGGGATGAGGAGCCCCAACGGGCCTCCTCAAAACCAGTTCCCAGAAAGAAAGAGGTAGTGATAGTTGGGGACTCAATCATTAAAGCGCATGTATGCTCCAAAGACAGAGAGTCCCACATGGTGTGTTGCCTTCCGGCTGTGCAGGTGGGGGATCTCCTTGGAAGCATGGATAGGCTTCTGGCCAGAGCGGGGGTGAATCCAGTTGTCATTGTCCATGTTGGAACAAATGACATACATAAGCATAGTCTGTCAGTTCTGTGATCCAAATTTAAAGAGTTAGGTGCCAGGCTGAGGAGCAATACTGACAAGTTAGTCTTCTCCAATGATCTGCCTGTGCCACGTGCCAGTCCAGGTAAGACTGAGGAGATTAGAAGGCTTAACGCGTGGCTCAAATCTTGGTGCAAGGTGGAAAGGTATAGGTTTATGGGGCCTTAGGACTCCTTTTGGAACAGATGGGACCTGTTCCACTATTACGGGTTACATCTGAACTGGAGGGGCACTAATGTATTGGTGAGGTATATAACTAGGCTAGTCGAGGATTGTTTAAACTAGGGAAAATTGGGGGGCAGGGCATTTAGGACAGGCCAAGTTTAGAAATAGAAATGCATAGAAATGTAAATTCTAACCCAACATTTAAATGTAAAAGGAGTAACACATTAAAAATACCTTGCCTTAATGCTAGAAGTATCAA
>NC_053156.1:220310818-220329818 GCF_016835505.1 Polypterus senegalus
ATCCTGAAATCTCACATTAACTTCATATCCCTTGGTTTGCAATCCAGCAAGGTGCCTGATAGTCATTAGCCTGAATAAAGGAGACACGCTGACTATAGGTTCCTCCACGGTCATAAAAATTGGAAATTAAGTGATGCTGAAAAGGATGAAGAAAGAAATCTAACTTGATTGGATGATGACCAGTATGAAAAGGCACCACAGTCTTGGAGACTAGGGGTTTTGGAATTAAATGTGCTACAGAGTCCCATGCTGCAGCTTTGTGGACTAGAAATGGCATTTCAATGCTGAAAGATATGAGACACTGAAACAGAAACCCAGCAAAGTGAAGCATGACATTATTGAC
Source organism: Polypterus senegalus (assembly GCF_016835505.1). Taxonomy (NCBI): domain Eukaryota; kingdom Metazoa; phylum Chordata; class Cladistia; order Polypteriformes; family Polypteridae; genus Polypterus; species Polypterus senegalus. Next base: position 220,311,162 of record NC_053156.1, read on the forward strand.
CTCTGCAAAGAAGGATGGAGTGGATGTGGAGAGGTGAAAACCTGGTAATTGATTTGTTCTAGAAATGGTAAGCATGACAAAGAAGTAGAAATTTTACCAAATAAAATGACACAGAATGCATTGATGTAATATAGTTGTGTGAATGAGCATTCACCATGTAAAAAACGTATTTCTTAATGTGGAATTTATTTTCCCAATGAATAGATGTACTTCAATTAAAGGTTGGATTTTTCTCTTTTTTGTGTTGGGAGCCTATATTTTATGGGAAAACAAAGAATATATTAGAATCTTAAGAACATATCTTAACCAGGGGTGGCAATAATTGTGGAGGGTGCTGATATATATATATATATAATGCCCTGCGGTTTCTACACCCTGGGTTTGTTTCCTGCCTTGCGTCCTATGTTGGCTGGGATTGGCTCCAGCAGACCCTGTAGTTAGGATATAGTGGGTTGGATAATGGATGGATGGATGGGTATATATTTATACAGAATATATATATATATTGTGACAGATGTCCGGGGACATTGCCCAACTGGGATGCCGGGAGATGGAAAGGACCAGAACAGAAGAGGGGCAGTATTTTCGCCGGAACATGAGAGGGCAGCTTTACTGGGTTGCATGGGGGCCATGGAGCCAGGATGCTCCAACCTGTGGAAGAACATGGCCACAGGCCAGGGGGGGCCTGGACAGCTCCAGAACGGTGGTCAACAGCACTTCCGCCACAACAGGAAGTGCTGTCAGAAGAGGCGCTGAATCAGCATGCAGCACTTCCACCACTCCCAGAAGTGTTGCCGGATGCTAATCAAGAAGCACCTGCAGCAAGTCCGGGTGCTGTATAAAGGAGGTCACCACACTCCAATCGGGACGAGAGTTGGGAGGGAGAAGACAGGAGCCTGAGGAGGAGGAGAAAGTGGCTGAAGAATTAGAGAGAGAGAGAAGCATAGAAAGAGACTAAGTTGGCCGGTTGTGGCACTGTGTAGTGTTGTGTTTAATAAAAGTGTGTGTATTCGAGACATTCAGTGTCTGTCTGTCTGTGGCCGGGCAGGCGTCTGACAATATATATATATATACATTGTTGTGACCGGCCCAGACACAAACAGGCAGACACATTCATGTCACCCAACACACTTTAATTTACCATATTTACAAGTGCCACACAACCCCAAGTCCCCAAAGTCCTGGCCACAACACAACAATGCCTTCTCTCTCTTCAGGCCACCTCCTTGCCTCCTCCAGAGACCTCGTCCTCTTCCACCTGACTCCAGCCGTCATATGAAGGGAGGCGGCCCCTTTTACAATCTCTCGGATGTGCTCCAGGTGTGTTCCGGCAATCTTCCACCGTCACACCCCAGTGTGGTGGAAGTGCTGGTTGCATCCCCGGAAGCACTCCGGGTGTCCCTGATCCTCTTCCTCCCAGCAATAATAATAATAATAATGTGGTGGAAGTGCTGAAGTCCAGGGCTCCAAAGGCATAGGGGCACCCCCTGGTGGTGACCATGGGCCCCTACAGGGTTGAGCTTCAAAACTCTGTACCCATGGCCCCCAAAGGTACCAGGGCAGTCACCCCCACATGGGCTGGGGAAAGCATAAGCCCTCCTCTGGTCCTCCTGGGCATCCCGGCCGGGTCGTCCCCCCAGCCATCTCCGACAACATATACATATATCATATATGTGTGTTGTGCATTTCTTTTACTACTGCATATAATAATGTTTTGATGGTGTCTTGTATTGTATATTATGTTATATAACTCAATGTATTTTTATGTTGATTATGTTGATTGGAAATGAAGTTCAAGTTCAAAATCTCAATGCTGTGAACTTATTGTGATTCTGTCCCCCACAGTAAAAGGAAATCTGTAATCATACTAGGTTTTGCATTGTCAACAAATTGAATATACATAGAACCAAAAAACAACTTTGTTTTTAGATCTCTATATATGAAAAATATAGGTTCTGCAAAGCTTTGTGTCTTTATGTCAAACAAAGAGTAAAACGGACTTTGCAATAACTCTAGAAAATTAAGCCAAAGGATCCCATAAATAAAGTGCAAACCAGGTCCTTTTTCTAAAACAAACAACAAACAACAAGCAAAGACTAGGCCAACATAATCAAGCCTTTGTTACGTTCAGCTATTCATCCATTTCCTAATATGCTTATATAATTTAGGATTACTCAAAGAAATTGTGAGAAATGTTAATTTAAAATAAACTCATAAATAAAATACAGGATATTTTGGGGAGTTAATGATAATGATAATGTATCTATCTTAATCATTTACATCACCATTTTACTCAAGAATCAGCATATTATTGAACGTTTTCCTTTAGTGTGCCTGATTGTATCATCTCTAAGAAAATAAAATTTCCACTGTTTTGATAGAACAGTAATTTTTTAAAAATGTTGTGTTGCAATGTTTCACCAAAATGACTTCAATGTCAAATATAAATCATGGTAGGCTTTGCTTATCTCCTCTGTTTTCCTTTGACTTCAGATGTTGTTACTTTGATTTATTTGAGTTTCCACTCATTTGTCATTTTTTTTTTCTCTTCTCAGTGTCTATCGGTATACTATGAAGATAATTGTCAAACACTTGCCCACCCATGGATGTCTTAGCTTTGTGTTCACTAATGTCCCATTGATAAGTTCATTAACTGCACTGTTTTATCTGAACCAGATGCCAGCTTCTACTTTGTCAGACTTGAAAATGCAGAAAATTAAATCCTTAAGAAAACCATTTATTCATTAAATATTTTATTTAAACCATCAACACAAAATGAATTCTCAATTAACTTCTATTTTAATTTACATTTCCATATTTCATTTTAAACTGTCTCTTATTACAGGATTTAACACAGTAAAGCCCCCTTACCTTTGACATGGACATATACTGAAGTAGTTTCATCACGGAATGATCCATCACTCAGTAAAGTACGATCAATTCCACATTGGTACAGCCCCTCATCCTCTTTCTTTAGTTCCTTCATTATCACAGTGAACTCTTTAGATGATTTATTGTCACTTATAGATTTTCTCTCTTTTTCTGAGTTATAGTTTGTTGTGACCAGTGTACTACTGCACATAAGTATGCCTTCTTTGCACCAGTACTTTTCGTGATCTCTGTAATCATCACTGTAAAGACACACAATGCTCACAGAGCTCCCAGTCCTTCCAGTTACCAGCTTGGGTCCTACCAAGCTCTCCACAGCGCCTAAAACAAGCAGACAAAAAACAATGTGGCTTGCTCATACAAGAAATGACTTATTTCATATGTGATGATTTACTTTCTGTAGTTGAAAATAAACTTCAAATAAAAACTGTGAAATTAAATGGAGTTTCTATTCATCTCTTAGACATACATTTCTTTGTTCAAACACATCTACAGGTACACATATCAGGCGTAATGTGACATCTTCATCCTGTTTTAAGCAACATCAAGACTTTTTTCTGTTTTACTTTAACGTTTATGTGAGAGAAGATGCCTCTTTAAAGAACAACCTTTCCTTACCTGTCACAGTGAGATATACAGGGTGAGTCTCATCAAAGTTGAGTGCTTTTATCCCACACCGATACCAGCCTGTATCATCCTTCATGAGGGAGCGCATTGTCACAGTGATCTTTCTTCCTGATCTGTCATCTTTGATTGACATCCTCATGTGTTTCTGAGAGTTGTCAGTGCTGACCAGAGGGTAGCATGTAGAGTTCAACGTCTTACACCAGAACTTCTCTGCCTGCTCGTACCTCTTATCATATGGACACTCCACGGTGACGGACTTTCCCACCAAACCTTTCATTATCTCTGGACCTGACAGGTGGCCCTCAGCTCCTGTAACAAACACAAAAGTGGCTGTGTGGTCTGATCTTTCTGTTTTTTCCTTGCTTTCATTTTTGGTTTTATTTTATTCATATAGTTATTTTAATTTGGAACATTAGCAAATGTAAATATACATTCATTAAAAAAACAGAATTTATGTTTGACAAAACCAGCACAAACATCCTGTGCACATGACAGACAAAGACAAAATAAATGTGTTTAGTTTAAAAACATCTGATGTACACTCTGTGGCCATTTTGTTACCCCTGTTTGTTAACCCAAATAGCCTGCTTTTCTAAGCAGTCAATCACTTGTATGCAATTTAAAGTATATGACTTGCAGACATAGTTTTTGTTCAAGAGGCTTACTCATAGCTCAACCAAACATTAGAACAGCTAAGACACGCAATCTGAACAAACTTAGTTTGATTATTAGTGTCATACATGGCAGCTCCAGCATTTCAGAAAGTGCTGCCTTCCTTGGGTTTCACGCACTGCAGTTAGAGTTTGCCAAGAAGCATTCAATAAGCAGCAGTTCTGTGGTTGAAATCACCTTATTAATAAGAGAGGTCAGGGAAAATAGCTAAAATACTCAAAAAACAGCTCTTAATGAAAGTGATGTACACAAAAAACATCTCTGAACTTACAACAAGTTATAGCAAAGTGAATGGGTTACAGCAGCACACAGGCACGTGAAAAGTGATGCCAGAGATTTCTGAGAGAATTGAACAAACTTCCAATCCATTTATTTTCATAATCCTTATAATAGAAACATAAATTACCACTCAGAACATGAAGTAAAACATTCACAAAGTTTTTTCACATATACAGCACATGCTAAAGACTAAAAGCCTAGTGGCGAAAAAATGAAAGCTAACAAACACTACAGTCATGCAGACAGACCACTGTGAAGCTTGTGTTAAGAGCAATCATTTCAAAAGAACTGTTTAAAGATGATAGCTAATTCAAACATTTAAAAAGCATGTACAAATTCAGATGAAATTTGTGTTGCAGAGAAAATTATATTAAAGAATAAATAAAGAATTTTAATTTATGTAGTTGCAGTGTGCTTCAAACTGTCTGAAATGTGTGAATGTGCAAAATGATCACACATTTTATAAAAAGTGAGAATAACACTTAATCTACATATGTCTAAAGACCCCCTTCTCAAATAGCAATACAACAGGATGTTATATATTAAAGCTTAATCAGATTGAGACTAATTTGTCTCAACTAGTATGTAGTTTGTCACTTTTGTCTAAAAACACTGAAAATAGCATAATTAGCATAAAACATAAAACAATCAAACACAAAACAATTATCACAAAAACTGTGACTTTTTGTTCGGGAATACCAATGAAATATTTCACAACTGGTAATGAATAGAACGTTTTTTACTGATGGCCAGTATATAGCTTAAAATTTAGAAACCACAGAGTAATTATCAAAAAAGTGATCACTAAATATAAAAATAAAACCAGAATATACATCCATCCATCCAACCCGTTATATCCTAACTACAGGGTCTGCTGGAGCCAATCCCAGCCAACACAGGGCGCAAAGCAGGAATCAAACCCCGGGCAGGGCACCAGCCCACCACAAGGCACACACACCCGGGACAATTTAGAATTGCCAATCCACCTAACCTGCATGTCTTTGGACATGGAGTCCGGAGTACTTGGAGGAAACCCATGCACGGGGAGAACATGCAAACTCAACGCAGGGAAGACCCGGGAAGCAAACCCGGGTCTCCTAACTGCGAGGAAGCAGCGCAACCCACCGCGTCGCCATGCCACCTCAGAATATACTGTACATTTTACACAAAATATCTAAATAACGCACATTCAAATAAAACATTTATTTGCAGGTAAGCAGCATTTACCTTTTGAATTGTTTTCCACAAAGGCTGACACTAAAAGATATACCTTTTAATGCAGAACAACTAAAATCTTAAAATTACTGCAAACAACGGAAGCCATACATAATGCTTGTTTCCTTAACATCTCTATTTTTTCTGAACACACATTGTGGCCTTTACAAGTTTTTTGTCAATAACACCAGTATGTCAACCTTTGCTGGTTTCAGACATGAGTGCTGATGCGTGACTATACTGCCCCCAACACTAAATAGTCTCTCTGATGGCGAAATCGTGGCTGGTATGCGCAGGAATTTGCAATCCAGTTTGCTCAACATCAGAAAGTTAACATTGTGTATTAGCACTGTCAAATTTCCCAAAAAATAAGGTTTGAAGATTCAAAATTAAAATAAGTAAATATTCAAATATGTTCAAACTTTGATCAACAATGCTGGGCGTTACATGTACATTTATACTTACTATGTTATACTTTACTATTATGGTAATGGCTGCAGTGTCGGCTAGTGCAACATCAAACACCATCTTAAAAAAAATTTCTAGCGGCTCTCAGACAACTTTTATGTATAAGAAAAGAGTCATAAAAATCCCAAACAGAGTTATTTTCCATTTGCTTTAATTAGAAGATCATAGCATTAAACAAACAATTAGGGGTCTTAGGTTTAACCCAACCACAGGGGATGCAAAAACTAGTGTTTTTTCATGCCGGTCCAAAGCCCGGATATATAGGGAGGGTTACATCAGGAGGGCATCCAGTGTAAAATTTTGCTAGAACATTATAAATTTTCAATACCGGATCGGTCAAAGCCTGGGTGAACAATGACTGCCACCAGTACTGTTAGCCAACAATTAGGATACTGTTGGTTGAAGAAGGAGAAGAAGAGGGGAGAGATGTGAACGGAGGCAGGAGGAGAGGAGGAAGGCAAAGAGAGTGGAACTGAGGGTAGGAACTTTGAATGTTGGCAATGTGACTGGATTGTGGAGAGAGTTAGCTGATATGATGGAGAGAAGGAATGTTGATATATTGTGTGTGCAAGAGACTAAAGGGAAGGGGAGTAAAGCCAGGTGGATCGTAGGTGGATTCAAATTGTTCTATCATGGTGTGGATGGCAGGAGAAATGGGGTAGGAATTATTCTGAAGAACCAGTATGTCAAGAGTGTTCTGGAGGTGAAAAGAGTGTCAGACAGAGTAATGATTATGAAGCTAGAAATTGGGGGTGTGATGATGAATGTTGTTAGTGCATATGTCCTGCAAGTTGGGTTTGCGATGGATGAGAAAGAAGATTTTGGAGTGACCTGGATGAAGTGATAGACAGTGTACCCAAGGGACAGAAAGTGAATTTCAATGGAAATGTTGGTGAAGGGAACAAAGGAGATGAGGAGGTGATGGGTAGGTATGGTGTCAAGGAAAGGAATAAAGAAGGTCAGATGATAGTGGATTTTGCAAAAAGGATGGGCATGGCTGTGGTGAATAAGTATTTAAAGAAGAAGGAGGAACATAGGGTGACATACAAGAGTTTAGGAAAATGCACACAGGTAGATTATATATTATGCAGAAGAGTCAATCTGATGGAGATTGAAGACTGCAAAGTGGTGGCAGGAGAAAGTGTGGTTAGGCAGCATAGGATGGTGGTCTGTAGGATGACGTTGTAGATCAAGAAGAAGAGGAGGAGAGGATCAAATGGTGGAATTTGAAAAAGGAAGACTGCAAGGTTGAGTTTAGGAGGAGGCAAGATAGGCACTAGGTGGCAATGAAGAGTTGCCAGACAGCTGGGCAACTACAGTAGAAGTTGGGTATGACAAGGATGAACGATTAGTAACAAGTACATTAGAGGGTCAGCTCAGGTTGGAAGGTTGGCAGTCCTCTTCCACCCAACTCCAGCCATCGAATGGAGGGATGCGGCCCCTTATATCCACTCCCCAGTGTGGCAGAAGTGCCGGCTGCGCATCCGGAACCACTCCAGGTGTCCCCGTTCCTCTTCCCCCACAACTTCTGGGTGTGGCGGAGGTGCTGAGGTCCAGAGCTCCGAAGGCAGCGGGGCACCCCCTGGCGGCGACCACGGGCCCCTACAGGGTTGAGCTTCCAAGCTCCCAACCCGTGGTCCCCAAAGCAACCAGGGCGGTCACCCCCACATGGTCTGGGGAAGGCGCAAGCCCTCCTCCAGTTCTCCTGGGCATCCCGGCTGGGTCGCCTCCCCAGCCATCTCTAACACCATTCAAAATTACAAAACGTGTTATCGTGGAAGTGAAGTGCAAAAATACATCTGCAAAATACTACAGCTTTACATAGCATATCTGAAGTAATTTGATGCCAGAATTAGTGAGGCTAAAATACAATTGAATATCAGCTTTTGTCTTCAAACAAGACCTTTTTTAAATAAATTTGAATAGCAAAATTAGGTCTTACAGACTTACTGGTAATGAACGTTGAATAATATATGTTATACATTGCAGCCTTTGAGATTTGTTAATAGCATTCTTTCAAATTATGATTTTCATTTGAAATCAATGAGTTGTTCATCCCTAGCATTAAGAACAGTGTGCTAATCGCCCCATGGTCCAGATTGAACATATTACCATACCTAAGCCTACCCTCCACGAGGCAAAACCGTCAGTTGGATCCAAGGAGAAGCCCACACCCCTACTCGGCTGTTACAAGTGTGAGGAGGTAGAAAATACTGCACTATCATTGACCCACCTTGGTGACCAAATGGATTGTAGCAGGGTGAGGAGACGGGTATTGTTTCACCGCCAATCCCTTGACCTTTCCGTGAACTGGGGTGGTTGTTATTAATGGGCACAAAATCACAGCAACGATTGATTCCGGAAGTAACATTTCTATTGTTGCTCGATGTTTCCTGCTCTGGTGACGTTGGAAAGCAAGTACGAACAATCTGACCAGCATTCATGGGGAAACACATTGGTACATAATCGCCTCTTTATATTCCCTATGTGCATATTGGGTTTGACATTGTAGGACCTCTTGAGCCTTCAGCCTGTGGTCATAAATATATACTTGTGCTGGTGGATTATGCTATACAATATCTAGAGGCTATCCCCTTGAGAGTTACCAGTTCAAAAAATATACAGGAACTGGTTTTGCCTGTCAGCATCCTTGAGGAAGTCCTACCAGATTAGGGAATGCCCTTCATCTGGGAGACTTCAAGGGAAGTTGCCAAATTACTCAAAATGAAGCACTTGAAGACCTCAGTATATCATCCTTATATTGATGGTCTATCAGAGCGATTCAATCAACAGCTCAGACAGATGCTGCGAAAGGTGGTCAGTGAAGATGAGAGGAACAGCTACTTCTCCTCATTCTGTGTGCTTACCAGAGGATCCCACAAGCCTGCACAGATTTCAGTAGGGTTACAGATTTAAGGTCTTTCATCACCAGTACTCTCTCCATGCCAACACTGATGCCTTGTCTCAAATTTATGACATCAACGTTAGGGCCACCTGAACCAATGGATCTGGGGTAAGGGTGGGGGAAACTGCTACTCACATGCGCCTTGGGGAAAACTAAAAGACTTTCATCATAATTCTACACCGATCCACAGGGTGGTGAAATATTTGAACGCCTCTTCTCTTCCTCCCTCTTACTATTTAAGGAATGGATGTAGAGGTGGTTCTCTCTTACAAGTACTTGGGGGTCCACATTAATGACAGGCTGGACTGGACTTGAAACACAAAGAATCTATGCAAGGAAGGGTAGAGCAGGCTCTTTTTCGTTAGGTGACTGCATTCCTTTATTGTGAGAAGTGACATTCTTCACATCTTCTATAACTGTGAAGGCCAGTGCAGCTTTCTACGCTGTTGTGCGCTGGACTGGTAACATCATTTTAAGAGAAGCCCACTCAATTAATAGGCTAATTAAAATGGCAAGCTCAGTTATAGTAGTACTCTGAACTTCCTGGAGGTAGTGGCGAAGGAGAGAATTAAAATGATATGAGTGCCATTATGAACAATGCTGCACATCTGATCTCTGACATACTAACACTGAGGACTTTCAGCCAATATATTATGCAACAGAAGTGTTGTCAAGAAATGGCACTGGGGCTTCTTTATACCAACCTGAATATGTCTGCATAATGCCTCACTGTGGTTATGACAGCCAAGTAAAAAATGTTTTTTTATTTTTTTATTTTCTTGCATTATGGTCATTCTGGTGTGTGTTCAGACTAATGTGTGTATATATATTTGTTTACTTACTTATTTATAAATGTATTTGTTATTTATTTATATAAAGAGCTTCTGCAAAAAGACAAATTTCCACCTGGGGACAAAAAAGTACCATCTATCTATCTATCTATCTATCTATCTATCTATCTATCTATCTATCTATCTATCTATCTTTGATTCAGTATCATGCAATACTTCAATTCAAACAAAAATTTAAAATATGGCATCAATATTTTTAATGGTATATTTGTGCTTTCTCGTGTTTCTAACAGTCTGTCTGATGCGTTTATTATGTAATATTACCTGTTATACTAAGTGATTAAACCTGCTCATGCGGTGGTCTAATTTAGTAGGCAACTTTGCTTCTCTTCTCCAACTCGAAAAACTACACTGCAACTACCTTAGTCTTGGTCTTGATCCATTGCTGGTCTGAATCTTTGAAGCAGACTGAATCTGCGCTAATCCCCAAAGTCAGTCTTATTACCCTAAATACATACTAAGACCAGACCAGTACAAGATCATCCCTAGCTCAGAGCACACTGCAGCTGACCCATAATGTCCCATTTTTAAAACCTGTTTAAACTGAGCTCTACCATTTATGTTGACACTGCCTACATTTTAGAGCCAATTTCAAATGGCCCACCAATTCTATTTTTGCAGGCTATGTTAACATTGTCAGTGTTGGCCAGCTTTATTTACAATAGAGAAAGATGGAGCACCTTCAGGTGCTATGTTGACTAAATACATTCAGGATAATGACCTGGAATGGTAACACTGAGAAACTTTCCTCTTACCTCTGACGGTGAGATGAACTGGATAAGTCACATCTGTATGTGGGCGTTGCATCTCTATTCCACATTTGTACCATCCAGAGTCACTTGTCCTCAGGTTTCTCACTGACACAGTGAACTGCTTATTCATTTTGTTGTCACTGATGGACATTCTCTGATTTAGCAAAGATTTCACAGATCCATCACTTTTAACCAAGACATTGCATGAAGAGGTCCATTTTCCACACCAGTACTTCACATCGTCTGTGTAGTTTTCACTGTATTGACATGTAATATTCACTGAATTCCCAGTCCAGCTGCTCACTTCCTTTGGTCCAGAAAGCGAAGTTTCAACACCTGCAACACAAATAGAAACAAATGCAAAGGGACTGCAGGAGTTAAATTTAGGAATATTAAAGTTATGCGATTAATGATTTATTTAAATTTAAATTCATTCATTTTGTAGGATGCTTAGCCTACAGCATACATGTCACTGTCATTGAATAAATTGAAAACTGAATGGACTACGCTTGTTTAAATAAATTGTCTACTTATTTTTTAGCTTTTGTAGTTCAATGGCTCATTTTAGTCAGCAATTCTCAAAATAATCAACATAAACTTGGTGATAGCATCCTTCTTAAATTACATTTAGACAGGAGTCTAACACGTATATACAACATTATAGTTAGCCCCCAGATCCCTCACAGCTCACAGTGGCACATACAGTATGTAGATACTGAAAACACAATGCTCATTGATAACTATTCTTTAATTTGAAGTATTCCAATTTCTACTTATGTAAATGCAGCACTGTAAGTAAAATACATTTTTGATGTAGCAGCACTAGCTGTCTATTCTTCCTCAAAAGTTACACTTACTGTAAATCTCCTCCTAAAAACTCTGCAACGATTTTCTGGATTTAGGTAATAACAGATGAAAATGCAGATTGAACATATAGCCTAGAGAAATGATATTCCCAGTTAAATTACTCTTTGTAGAAACCTCCTCAGAAATTTTAAAATAGTAATATAGCAAGATATTTTACCACAAATGTGTAAATCTATAAAAAAAGCTGCCTACCCTTCAAAACCGATTTAATGAAGATTATGGACAGAGTTAATTACTGGGGGTGCTGAACCCAGACTTACATATCTTTGCAGGGTTCCATTGCTCCAAATGGCTTGAAATTGTTAAAGCTTTTGAAAAGAAATCATGCTTGCACTTTTTTAAAGAATTAAGTGATGGATAGATTTCTAAAATATGATTTGTTTTTTAGGCTTAGAAAAAAAACTAATTTCCAGTTATAATCTGATTTTAAACATTACAGTTAAAAACATCTGCCTGTCATCACTGTCCTGTAGTTAATTATTTTTGAATAATTCTCCATGCAGAAAACAATACACTTATCATGTGTATTATGTCTTTTCACCTTAACTTGTGAAGTAGGATGCAGTACAATCATAAATGCAGTATATTCTGCTAGGTAGCTCAGGTAATAAAACAGAATATGTTGCTTTGGCACAAGCAGCAATGTCGTAAATTCTTGCCATGTGCAGTGGTACTTTTTAGTCATATTCTGTCATCTGAAGTACACTTGTGAACAGTCCCCTCTTTCTTTGTTAACAGCAGTGTGTGTCTGATTAGTGAAAGATCTGGAAGGTAAAGGACAGCCAGCAGCACAGGACGACTTCACAAATCTATTGGTTCTACATGGAAGGAAATTTTCACATATGTCTTTATTAGACCAGAATTCCATCCATCCATTATCCAACCTGCTATATCCTAACCACAGGGTCACAGGGATCTGCTGGAGCCAATCCCAGCCAACATAGGCTGCAAGGCAGGAACCAAATCCCAGGCAGGGCGCCAGCCCACCGCAGGGTCCACACACACACACACCCACACACCAAGCACACACTAGGGACAATTTAGAATTGCCAATGCACCTAACCTGCATGTCTTTGGACTGTGGGAGGAAACCAGAGTACCCGGAGGAAACCTACGCAGACACGGGAAGAACATGCAAACTCCCCGCAGGTAGGAGCCAGAAAGCGAACCCGGGTCTCCTAACTGCACGGCAGCAGTGCTAGACCAGAATTCTTCATGATAAATCCATATTTCAGTGAAGATGCATTCATATTTTTCCATAAATTTCATTAATGAATTCCTCATGTAGTATAAACACATTGTGTAAGGTTAGCTAGAATCTCTCAATTGCCTTGTATAAGTGAGGTGGATGTGTGATGTGAGTATCCTGTGGTTTTGCCCAGAGTTGGTTTGTTTTGTGCCTGTTGTTTCAGATAAGAAAATATACAGAACAAGGAACAACTGATACCACTTCTTTCACTCTTTTATAAAAGAAATAAGTAAAAATTTCTCTTACCTGAAAAAAAAGGCAATAGAATCCAAAACTTCATTTTAGAAGAAAGATCAAATATTTTGTTGAAAGGAAGCAAAAAAGGTTTGAGACTTAACTTACAAGAGATGTATCTTTCTTATTCTTCCTCTTTTACCAGTTTTAATATTATATTGCTGCAACGCCGGATATCCCCCCAGCTTTTATTTTCACTTCTGCAGTTTCCTGATCATCATATAAAGAAATGACAAAACAGAGCTGGTCATATTTATTCAGTGCTCATAGATGGACACAACTAAAATTATAGTGTGAAATGCAGATTACTCAAATGGGGCTAAATGCCACTAAATTGATATAACGTTGTAAAATTTACCACTTTAAAGAAACCTATGTCTTTGATGCCTTGTTTGTTAAAACTGTCCCTAAACCACACACTTTAGTGTGTGTTCACAGTCCTTAATGTAATATTGTTTAAAAAGAGAGCTAAGGCAATGAGTATGTCAGTATTAGAACTTGTCTACATTTTGATTTTGAACCCTGGTCCAATGTGTACTTAGCACTTAGGAGTCTCATATGCTTTTGAGCTTTTGCTTAAAGGCTGAAGCTGTTATTTTATTATACACTATGCTAAATGCATTTTAGTTAATTTTATATAAAGCGTAAAAGGAACATGTTATATTTTAAGGTATAATCATTGTTCTATTTTTATGCGCTACAGTTTCCTGTTGATGGCAAACTTAGGAAACATATTAGAACATTAGAACACACTACTTGTTAGCTTATTCCAAGTGTCTATCTTTTTATCCATTCTTTTTGCGTAAAGAAAAACTTCTTAATGTTTGTGAAAAATTTACTGTAAGAACCATTTCATAGTTACATAAGATTCATAAATATTTTACTAAATGACAATGCATAATCTATGGGAGGTTCCTATAACCCCTATAAGTAGAATTGAATTGGTATATTCTAGCCATTTTTAACACCTCTGACTAAACATTATTCTCAATTAGTGACCAGCCTTGCCATGTGTACGGTGTACGAGGGTACATGGTTTTAAACCGTGCCTACGGGCATACAGGCCTTTTGAGTGGGTGAAGTAACTCGTAAGACGACGCGCTTATTTAAATGCAAAGACATACGCTTAAGGCGTACAGAAGAAGAAATTAAGAACTATTAAGTACAGAAATAACTAAAGTTTCTCAAGAAAAGCTAAGTTTAGAGAAGATATATTTTTTCCTTTTTTTGCCTTTTATTCTACGTGTGTAAGTACTTTTTTCTTCATTCTTGTGTGGATTATTTGCTTTTAACTTTCACTAAATATTTTTAAAATGAACTTTTGGACTGAGAGATTTCTATCGGCATGCGTTTTACCCGTACCTGGACTCGCTTTACACTCTGCCAGCTACATTTACCCTTAACAAGTTTCCAACTGTGTCCCCGTGTTCTTGGTGAACTCATTTTAAAATCACAGTCTCGATCCAATGTACTAATTCCCTTCATAATTTTAAACACTTCAATCATGTCACTTCTTAATCTTCGTTTGCTTAAACTGTATAGGCTCATAATTAAACCCCTAGAACCCTGGAATCAGTCTAGTTGCTCTTCTCTGGACCTTTTTTAGTGGTGACATGTTCTTTTTGTAGCCTGGAGACCAAACTGCATACAGTACTCCAGGGGCCTCATGTATAAACGGTCCGTACGCACAGAAATGTTGCGTAAGAACATTTCCATGTTCAAATCGTGATGTATAAAACCTAAACTTGGCACAAAGCCACGCACTTTTCCACGGTACCTCATACCCTGTCGTACACAAGTTCTACGCTCGATTTTGCAGACTGGCGACACCCAGCATCAAAGCAGTGCTACTGTTCCTGTGTGGTTTATCTTTCTGTTTCAGATCCACATTACTGACGCGGCTTTATAAATACACTGAAATTAAGCGCATATTGTTTATTAGTTTAATGCATGTGATTGTAATTAACCTGTAACAATATAATGGTCCACAGAATGATCAAACTATTGTAAACACCATAGCTGCTTTAGCGTTGTTACTTTCACTGCACCTTCTTCTTTTTCTTTCAGCTGCTCCCGTTAGGGGTTGCCACAGCGGATTTTCTTTTTTCATATTACAACAACAACAACAACAACATTTATTTATATAGCACATTTTCATACAAACAGTAGCTCAAAGTGCTTTACATATTAAAGAATAGAAAAATGAAAGACACAATTATAAAACAAAATAAATCAACATTAACATCGAATAAGAGTAAGGTTCAATGGCCAGGGGGGACAGAAAAAACAAAAAAACTCCAGACAGCTGGAGAAAAAATAAAATTTGTAGGGATTCCAGACCATGAGACCGCCCAGTCCCCTCTGGGCATTCTACCTAACATAAATGAAACAGTCCTCTTTGGATTTAGGATTCTCACGGAAGGGCTTGATGATGATGATGGTCACGTAGACTTCTGCCTTTTAATCCGTCCATCATTGTTGGTGCATCATGAAGCTTTGAGTAGGTGGAGGTGGCGCAGGCCACCACCACAAAGAAACCGGAAAAAGAAACAGAGAAGAGATTAAGTTAAATTAATATTAAAATGAAGTTATAAAAAGGCCATGTTAAAGTAATGTGTTTTCAGCAGTGTTTTAAAGTGCTCCACTGTATCAGCCTGGCGAATTCCTATTGGCAGGCTATTCCAGATTTTAGGTGCATAGTAGCAGAAGGCCGCCTCACCACTTCTTTTAAGTTTTGTTCTTGGAATTCTAAGGAGATACTCATTTGAGGATCTGAGGTTACGATTTGGAATATAAGGTGTCAGACATTCCGACATATAAGATGGGGCGAGATTATTTAAGGCTTTATAAACCATAAGCAGAATTTTAAAGTCAATTCTGAATGACACAGGTAACCAGTGTAGTGACGCTAAGACTGGTGTGATGTGTTCAGATTTTCTTTTCCTAGTTAGGATTCTAGCAGCTGCATTCTGCACTAGTTGCAAACGATTTATATCTTTTTTGGGTAGTCCTGAGAGGAGTGCATTACAGTAATCTAGTCGACTGAAAACAAACGCGTGAACTAATTTCTCAGCATCTTTCAGTGATATAAGAGATCTAACTTTACTTATGTTTCTTAAGTGAAAATATGCTGTCCTAATGATCTGATTAATATGTGATTTAAAATTCAGATTACATTCAACAATCACCCCTAAGCTTTTTACCTCCGTCTTGACTTTTAATACTAATGTATCCAGTTTATTTCTAATAGCCTCATTGTATCCATTATTGCTGATCACTAAAATTTCAGTTTTACTCTTACTGCACAACTCGGACCAGCTGATCGGAAAGAGAATTATCAATATACAGCATCAAGCACACGCTGCCTCAGCCATGCTGTCTATTGAACTGCATCTCACACAACAACAACAACAATAACATTTATTTATATAGCACATTTTCATACAAAAAAATGTAGCTCAAAGTGCTTTACATAATAAAGAACAGAAAAATAAAAGACACAGTAAGAAAATAAAATAAGTCAACATTAATTAACATAGAATAAGAGTAAGGTCCGATGGCCAGGGTGGACATTAAAAACAAAAAAAAATTAAATCTGCAGGGATTCCAGACCATGAGACCGCCCAGTCCCCTCTGGGCATTCTACCTAACATAAATGAAACAGTCTTCTTTGTATTTAGGGTTCTCACGGAAGGACTTGATGATGATGGTCACGTAGACATCCGGCTTATAGTCCATCAATGTTGGAGCATCATGATGTTTTGAGTAGGTGGTGGTGGCACAGGTCGCCACCACAAAGAAACTGGAAAAAGAAACAGAAGAGTGAGTAGGGCTCAGTAAGGATTTTAGAGCCACCATGAATAGTTATTATGATGAATTGAACATACAGAGTATCAAGATTAAGTTAAAGTGAAGTTACTTGAGAAGGCCATGTTAAAGTACAAGGCAAACGCTTCAAAACCTTTACTGTACGGACCTCGCGGTTCAGAAACAGTTTCATCCCAAGAGCTCTAAGCGCAATCAATCAGTCCACGTACCTCACTGTAAACTTGCACTACAGTTATAATATTGCACAACCTGAGCCACTTTATACAGCGCGTATTTACATATGATGACGATATCATTTTTAAGATGAAATACAGCAAAATATCTTTACTATATTATACAGATAAAACTTGAATTTTATTTAAATAATCTACAGTAATCCCTCGCTATATCGCGCTTTGACTTTCGCGGTTTCGCTCTATCGGATTTTATATGAAAGCATAACTAAATATATAACGCAGATTTTTCGCTGCTTCGCGGGTTCTGCAGGCAATGTGTCTTTTTACTTCCTGTACATGCTTCCTCAGTTGGTTTGCCCAGTTGATTTCATACAACGGACGATATTGGCGGATGACTGAGAAGCTAACCAATCAGAGCACGCAGTTAAGTTCTCCTGACTGAGAAGCTAACCAATCAGAGCACGCAGTTAGGTTCCTGCTTGCTGAATGCAGTGTTAACCAGGAAGTCTCGTCTCGCTCATTCAACATCAACGTGTTTTGCTGTGTAAAGAGTTGTGCTCTTTTGTGTTTATCTTTGTGCATAGTCAAGCCCTTCATTTTGGCTCCAAAACGATCTGCTACTGCTTCAGGGGCCGTGCCCAAGCGCAAACGGAAGATGTTAACGATTACCGAAAAGGTAAACGTTTTGGATTTGTTGAAGGCTACGATTCTTTTTATTTAAAAAGTAGGAAAGGAATATAAGATCTACGGCCGCAGTGTCCTTTTAACCAGGATGCAAAACGAGTTGTAAGTGGATGTAATAAGGCAGTAGTCTGGATGGAATCTGCTTTAGGGATTTGGATTGAAGACTGCCAGAAGAAGAACAACGGCAGTGCTACACAATCGCCTGAAGTGGCTCCTTTAAGGGCTGTAACGCTCTCCTTTGTTGTGCAGTAAAATAAAACTCATTGTTATCGGACAAGTCATCGTGTCATTGTTGGTGAGTAACCATAATTAATTTTCTACTTACAGTACTTAGTACATGTACGTACGTTTAGTGTCACTGTACACACACATTTACTGTATACTATTTTTGTTGCATTGTACGTATTTATTGCTGGTGGCATGTCTATCGTAATGGCTGTAACATGTGATATCGGAGACACTCAATACCATTAAAATAATATTTAGGTTTTACTGTATATAAACAGTGTGTTTATATACATAATTTCAATGAATCTTACTTAATATCTAAGAGAATACAAAGGGATTATGCTGTATAACTCTGCGGGGAATATTTATAAACAGTGTGGGAGAGTTTATAAGGTCTTAAAATATGGAAATTTAACCACAGAAACATATGGTTTCAACTTCGCGGATTTTCACCTATCGCGGGGGGGTCTGGAACGCAACCCCCGCGATCGAGGAGGGATTACTGTATATCTATACTAATAAAAGGCAAAGTCCTCACTGACTGACTGACTGACTCACTGACTTACTCATCACTAATTCTACAACTTCCCGTGTGGGTGGAAGGCTGAAGTTTGGCAGGCTCATTCCTTACAGCTTCCTTACAAAAGTTGGGCAGGTTTCATTTCGAAATTCTACGTGTAATGGTCATAACTGGAAGCTATTTTTCTCCATATACTGTAATGGAGTTGAGCTC